>NW_028241571.1:0-1000 GCF_964263255.1 Lissotriton vulgaris
AGAGCCGAGTTCATTCCTGCGGTGCACAATCACATCAGTCTAGTTTATCACCTGTACCTCTGTTTGCAGGTAGTATGCATGTTTCTACAGCCCTGGCCAGCTCTGTTCACCAGTATGTTACTGCGTGTGCTGTGATCATTGGCCGTGTAATGATAGCACATAGCACAGCCAGGGCAGTGATAAGGTTTTAGCGCTGGAAGTATTCTGCTCTAATATTAGTCACTGCGGATAGGCAAAGTCACGTCTTTGAAGCAGTATTAACATTTCTTTAAGACAATTGTGGCTGACACGGACTATTTACTTCGTTTCTTTCACACAATCCAGAGATAAAGTCTGCCCTCACGCAACTAATTGGGTAGAGCTTAGGACACCTCAGAGAGCAAAGCCAAAGATTCATGTCAAGAGGACAGGACTCTTTCATGAGGACCAATCTATGGCTCGAAAGGGACTAATATCACCCGCAAATTTTTAGCATTAGGTTTAAAGTGGGCTTGCTTAATTCAGAATGACCGGAAGATGTGCTCTGTACTGAATAATAAGCATATGTGGAACTTTTAGAGTTCGAAATGTAACCCTGGGCAAAGTGACTCCATTTTATAATGTGAATAAAAGAAAAGGCTACATTTTTTTACTTTATTTGTTAACGCCATTTGTGTTACAAAAAAGAACTGGTGTAGGCTTTGCAAAAACAATTAGCTTCTAGATTAGCATTATTCACACACACACAACGGTAAACATTTAATGCAAATACGGTACTGATCTGGGCAAGGGACAAATTATTTTTGTCCTGATGTGTCCAACTGCACTGGGCGTTTGGATTGTTAAAGAACTGAAGAGAACAGATTACTGTGTCGGAAATGCATGTTTCTGAGCACGTTTCTTGAATGTTTCTTTTTGTTAAGTGAGTGGCTCGTGCTTCCTGCACTCGGCCGATAATTACTGTGCAAGTTCCCCGGGCTCTGCAGGAGGCACAGTGATTAGAGCTGCCCTAAAAGTTTCC
>NW_028241572.1:0-17952 GCF_964263255.1 Lissotriton vulgaris
GTTTTTCCTCTGCTGTGTTCAATTCTGTGTTCAGTGTACATTGTGTATTATCTCAGCTCAGTAGCTAGGATACATTCCACCAGGGCCGGACTGGCCATAGCGTGCGCGGGCCACCAGGGTTGGGGCCCGGTTTTAAACCCGTGGGGGCTGTTTTTGTTACCAGGGGCCGACAATATTGGCCCCTTGTAACAAAATCATCTGAAACCGGCCCTAGCAAATAGCTCGGCCACACCGCCCTGCACCCCACAGGGGGGCAGGCCGAGCAGTTTGCCAGGGCCAGTTTCGGTTCCCAGTCCGTTCCTGCTTTCCACTAACACCGTTAACTGAACTTGCAGTGGCTTCTTGCCTCATCAGAAACACGTTAATGTTGTAGACATCTGATAAGGGAACCCAATGCAGGCTGCAATGCCCATAGGGCTCAAAGGGCTTCAGTCACCCCCCTCCCTCCCGTCGTGTGTGTCAGACCGGGCTTGGAGAGAGCTTCCTGGGCACACACACAGCCAATTTTTAAGCTGATGTAGGCTGGCTGGCTGCAGTGCTTAATTTGTATAATTTTAAGCGCCAGGGCTCTGACCATGGGGCCACTGCAGCTTGCACCACCCAGTGCCCTTGTCATCGCTGCCAAAACAACTACTAACCATCTCTCTCACATGTAAATGCAACAGTTCAGATTATTCCAGGTCCCCACAGCTGAAGGAATAGCTGGGTAGGCAGGTATTAGCAATTTTAATGTATATTGTCTTCCTAAACAGCTGTTGTTCTGCAGAGCCCTTGCATCTCCACTCTGCCTAAAGCTGGAAGAATGAGCCCCCACAATATTTTTAAACTCCCTCCCCCGAAATTTGGTTCTAGTTGCGCCTCTTACCCAATGCCTCTCTACTCTGCATTATGCTCCACAAAACTGTTTAATATCTGGGGTCTATAGTATGGCCAGGGAGATACGTGGGAGGAAGTTTCATAAGAAAAAGGAACATTGCTGGCAACTCAAGTACTGACTTCTCCAGGGCTGAGAGCAGACCCCTCTTCTTAACTTCCCAGCTGTATCAGTACAACCAGTGATGGCTGTGTAAAGATGCTGATTCCAGGAGACAAGGTCACCACTGAGTCTAGGAGAGACCCCAGCTGAATAACGTATGCCCCTTGGATGTCAAGTGAAGCTTCTTTTCCCAAACGATCCTCCCTATGGATGAAGGCCATACTATCTTCGGACAAGGGAGAAACTTTACATTGAAGAACTAATGATGGCAGTTCATATGTATGTATGTGTGTGTGTGGGTATATATATATATATATATATATATATATATTTACCTACTGGCGGTCGCCAGTAGGTATATATAGTTAGGATTTTTTCCCTATGGGATTTCTGAAAATTCTATGCCTAATAACTTTTGCGTTTGTGGACGGAATTGGCTGAAATTTTCAGGAAAATGGCACATTTTGTTTCTGAGCAGCCCTTGAAAATTTGGGGGGGTTTTGTGGAGGGGGGGCCGAGAAAAAAGGGGGGTCCCAAAACGCGTTTTCCCCATGTTAATTTCCATAGGGCGGTTGGACTCACTTTTAGCCCGAACGGCTGAATGGATTTTCACGAAACTTGGCAAAATTGTAGGGACTGTTAGCCCGATGTGCCTTTGCTAGGTCTCAATATATGTGCTTCAGTGGATTTTGAGAAATTAACGTTTAAATCAAGATATATATCTGTAACAGCGCTCCGGTTCGCGTACTTTTCGCTTATCGGAACTTTGCGCACGGAAAGCTGATTGGCTCTTCGGTGTCTGTCAACATTCTAAACAGTCCGGTGCAGCCGCCATCTTCTCTCTCGGTAGGATCGAGAGACAAGAGGAGGCCAAAACAAAGAGGGAAATTTCCATAAGGGGGCATAGTAGATCCTCCCTGACCCCCTAGGTTTTATGTGGTGTTTTTAAAAGGGCCCAGCAGGGTCCAAAAAAATATATATATTTTTTTTTTTCGCGATGAGCGTCTAGTACGCGAACCGGAAAGCGTTCTGGGCAGCGTACTATAAGGATAATAGAATGATACACTTTTCAAAGACTGTATGTTAATTGTTTGGTTTTTTTTCTTTTTTTTTTTTGTTGTCTTTATTTTTAAAGTTATTTTTGTTATTTTCATTGTTTTTCATACTTTATTAAATTTTCTAACATTTCATTGTCAGAAATGTCATAATTTATTATAGGGTGTAATTGTTTTTCATTTTCAAGCAAGTTGTCTACTGCTTCAACACATTGTAGAAGTTCGTGGTCTCTACTGTCATCCATAAAGTCATCAAGTTTGTCTTGGCTGCTCTCCTTCAGTTCAATCGAAAATGAAATTTGTTGTTCGCCTTCCATTTTGCCTGAAATTTTGAATAAGAAAATATATATTAGTAGAGATAGGGCACTGTTGGGATTAATTTTAGATAGTCATTTTTTATCAGTGAATTTATCTTTTGGCAGTGTATAGTATCAGAGTGGAAATAGGACTATAAAAAAGTGTATGTGATTTAACCAAGACAAGCCTAACTCCATTCATAACTATAACAGAGAAGTCTATCTAAATACATTACTACTACAGAGGGATAGTGTATACGTAGCAGAAAAATTCTATTATATTAAGTTATAGTGCACAATATATTTCGTTTTTAAAAATTATATCTTACCTTCACAAAGAAGTTGAAGTTTTTGGAAGCTATTAAAAGGTGTTGTACAACAAGAAGTAGTAGTCAAAATGGCTGTGTTTTCTTCTCTTCCTTTATATATATTCAAGTATATAACCAATCAAATGTCAGGTAATAAAAGTAGAAAATGAAAGTAACATTTTCATTGGTTGTCAATTCCAACAGTTCAGATGTGTTTTGTGAAGTAATTTACCTCACGGTATTTGGAGAGGTCTAAAGGCTAAATGGCTAAATGAAATTTCAATCAAATTTGTGAGAATGAAAGGGATTGTTATGTAGTATGAGCTAATTTATATTTGGTGAGAGTGTCTCTAGTCGTTTTTCTGTAAATTACTTTCCCGCCTTTTTTTTGGACCGCTTCCCGGATAGCGGTCCGGTCCGCGTACTTGGAGCGTAACGGGAGTCCACCATTTTGTGTTACGGTCGAATCAAGGTATAAAATGGAGGGTAAATAATGTTCTGAATGGGTAGAAGGGGGCATGGTACAAGTATTTTGCCCCCCTACGTTTTCTGAGGGTGGCTGAGGAGGACTATATTTGCGAAGAAAAAACTTTTTTTTGAAATTTTGCGCGGTTAGCTTCCAGTTCGCGTACCGGATAGCGCTCTTTAAGCGTAGTTTGTTGAAAATTACAGAAAAAAGTTAGAAAAAAAATAATAAAAGTGTGTGATCAGATGAAGGGTAGCTCTGAGAAGAGCTTTTGGGTTTATGGTACATTTAGGTACTTATAAGTAGGTACCAATGCACAGTCTTAAATTCAGAATGAAAATTCTGTTGCCCTCATCTGAGAAGTGAACTCCATCTCCTCTGTAGATATCTTGCATGTAGTAACGCAAGTTATTGTTGTACAGAGAGCCCATTCCATGGTCTCTCATGAAAGCTGACACAGATTTGTTTACATGCTTCCTCGCTTTCTCAATTTGTGGACAAAATTGGTTGGACCACCTCCATTTCTGTCTTTGGCATATATTGGAATATACCAAGGCAGTTTGAGGAAAAAGTGCCATTAATTGCTCAAAGGTGTCCTTTAAAAGCATTTCCAGACCTACCCCTGTCAAAGTGCCCAAATCATTACCTCCACAGTGCACTATTAACAGGTCAGGTTTTGGCAAATGCATAAAGGTTTTCACCAATGGTATCAATTGGTGACATTTTAATCCTCTTTGGCCCAACCACTTAATTTCCACATCTTGTAAATTGAGGTTAGGTAAATTTCTGCTCTCAGCATACCTTTGAGCCCAGTGGATGTAACTATGTCCAACAATCCAGACGTTAAACATGGTGGCTGAAGGTTGTTCTGCAGTCAGATGAAGTGTGGTAATGAAAGGGCAGTTGAAACAGTAGGAGTTTCTAAAGAAAAAAAACTGTGGATTTACAATGCTAATGATTCATTAGCAGTGATTGGTGCATTTCCATTTCTGAAAACAGAAAGTTAGGGTGCATGGATGTGTTCTTTGAAAGATGTAATTTGAATGGTCAAGTAAGAAACATTTAATGAAAGATTGCACTGGATACGCAGGTGCACTGAGAGTTCAGAGTTCAATTGAAACATTGTTGTGTGAATTTGCAAACATGAGAGGTCTTCCAGGAGGTGGTTGCTATGGATACAAGGCAGACAGGGCAGAGGGGGGAAGGATTTTGATTTGAAAAAAGTGAGGGAAGAGGTATGATTGGCTAATATGAGAGATATGTGAAAAGAATATCTGTATTTCTGTGCTTTCAATAGCTGCAGCCTTTGGAGTGCATCCTTTTTCTTCTGCTGAAGACAATTTGGTGTATTTCTGAGACTGTTTTCAAAACTCAAAAAATATTTGCTAAGGTGAGAAAAGATTTATTTAATTTAGATAGAGAATAGTATGATTTAAGGAGAAAATGATGAAGAAAGCTGTGTTTTTAAAATGTGGTTTTGTCTCTAGTGATATACTAATAGAATTAGTTTCAAAGAGAAATTATAATTGCATATTTGGTGTAACATTCTGGCATGCAGTTACACAAGATATTGTAATACATGGAGGCCATTTCATGGTCTGTTATGTAAGCTGAAACAGATATGTTGCTTTTAAAAACGATTTAAGAAATCAATTACATTTCTAGATATGTACTGCTAGAGCTTCATAGGTTGTTTTGGGCCATATTTATAAGGTATTTGAGTGTCTAAGATGTTGTGTTCGCCTTTTAAAATGTAAAGTGTTCCTCATGGGACAAGTGTCTTGTAAATACGCTCCCACTTGTGCTTGGCAAATTTAGATTTTGATTATGGGAGTTACCTAGCCATGTTAATAGTGTCCCAAAAATGGTGCTAGGGCATTCCAGAAAACACTTTCATGTGTCTCAAGGACATTTTTAGTCATTTCTTCATGAATGCAGGTATACAATTGATTTATATGCTGTGTTTAAAAACGAATTTTGAAATGAATTAAATTTCAGGATATGTACTGTTAGAGCTTCATAGGTTGTTTGGGGTCATATTTAGAAGGCATTTTAGTGTCTTTGAAGTTATTTTTCCCTTTTTAAATGGAAAGCGTTCCTCATGGGGCCCTGAGCAGTTCTTAGCCATGTTATTTAATAGGAAGTGGATAACATGGCTAAGAGCATTTGCTGGGAAATGCATGAATATCGTTGATTTTTCTGCTATATTCATGCATTGTGGCCGTTTTTTTTCACATTGCTTCATAGGTTGTTTGGGTTCATATTTAGAAGGCATTTTAGTGTCTTTGATGTTATTTTTCCCTTTTTAAATGGAAAGCGTTCATCATGGGGCCCTGAGCAGTTCTTAGCCATGTTATTTAATAGGAAGTGGATAACATGGCTAAGAGCATTTGCTGGGAAATGCATGAATATCGCTGATTTTTTTGCTATATTCATGCATTGTGGCCGTTTTTTTTCACATTGCTTCATAGGTTGTTTGGGTTCATATTTAGAAGGCATTTTAGTGTCTTTGATGTTATTTTTCCCTTTTTAAATGGAAAGCGTTCCTCATGGGGCCCTGAGCAGTTCTTAGCCATGTTATTTAATAGGAAGTGGATCACATGGCTAAGAGCATTTGCTGGAAAATGCATGAATATCGCTGATTTTTTTGCTATATTCATGCATTGTGGCCGTTTTTTTCACATTGCTTCATAGGTTGTTTGGGTTCATATTTAGAAGGCATTTTAGTGTCTTTGATGTTATTTTTCCCTTTTTAAATGGAAAGCGTTCCTCATGGGGCCCTGAGCAGTTCTTAGCCATGTTATTTAATTGGAAGTGGATAACATGGCTAAGAGCATTTGCTGGGAAATGCATGAATATCGCTGATTTTTCTGCTATATTCATGCATTGCGGCAGTTTTTTTTCACATTGCTTCATAGGTTGTTTGGGTTCATATTTAGAAGGCATTTTAGTGTCTTTGATGTTATTTTTCCCTTTTTAAATGGAAAGCGTTCCTCATGGTGCCCTGAGCAGTTCTTAGCCATGTTATTTAATAGGAAGTGGATAACATGGCTAAGAGCATTTGTTGGAAAATGCATGAATATCGCTGATTTTTCTGCGTTATTCATGCATTGCAGGCCTTTTTTTATCACATTTGCAAGCACTTCTTAGCCATGTTATCCAATGGGAGGTGGATAACATGGCTAAGAGAATTTGCTTCAAAGGTTGTTTGGGGTTATATACCATTTTTGGGAAATTATTAACATGCCTATCTAACTCCCATAATCAAAATCTAAATTTGCCAACCGCAGGTGGGAGCGTATTTACAATAAATTTGCACCATGAAGAATGTAAAATAGCATACTAGATACTCAAATAACTTATAAATATGATCCAAAACATCTTATGAAGCACTAGTAGTGCATATTTCCAGAAATGTATTGGTTTTCATTTAATGATTTACTTCATTGGTAGGCCTTCACATGTTTTTTTACCTTGGTTTTTTTTCAGTGAAAATCTTATCTGCAACCATGTGTTGGCCTCACCTCAAATAAACAAAACAGGTGATGGACTGAATGTGGATCAATGACACACATTCACCCCAGTCCAAAGATCTGGGCCTAAACAAACCTTTAGATAGGCTACATCTTATCGTCATCCTGAATTAATGATTTAAAATATTAGGGAGTGATTTATGAGTGTTGTATGCCTGTTTTGTACCATTGAGTGTCATTTTTGTGATGCAGTGCTGGTGGAAAATATTTGCTATGTTAAATAATTAGTACGGCATTAAGTTTTAGATGACTGTTATTTATTTACTGTTTGGTAATAGTGGTTAATAACATTTTATATTATATTTTTTCACAGATTCAACTGCAGATTCTTTCATAGTTTGGAAAATGCCTTCCAGAAGTCGAATACGAAAGGCTAGAAAACGTCAAAGACAGCAGGATGATGTTTTATTGCAGCAGTCCTCTTCCCCAAATACTTGTCAAAACACCAAGAAAGGTCCGGGTAAGAGCATGAAATCATTCTTAAGAAATATTTGTAGTAAAAAAAATTTTGCTCAAAAAAATGTGTCTCTTAACAAAAAGAGAAGTAATTTAAATGGAAAGGAGAGACCCATCACAAATGTTACTGGTAGAGGAAGAGATAACTCTGTGCATGATAGTAGAAGGAAACAACAGTTTAGGGACATTCGACAACGAATGTTCCGTAATAGGATATTAGTTAATTTATTGAAAAATATTAAAAAGAAAGGCCAACAGAAAGCGGCATTTTATAGGAGGAAGAAAAATGTAGAGAAAATTATTGATCATGCTTTTGAAATCAAGCGAAAGTTGTTTATTTTGGTAATCAATAGAATTAGGAAACTAAGCAAGGTAATTTCTGATTTCAAAACAAAAAGTAGATGGAAGAGAGTAGTAAATCGTACTAACTTTTGTGAAGTTTTTTCTGGAGAATGGATGCATAGTTCAAGTTCTGAGGCATTTTTTAATGAGGAGACTTATTTTCAGGATAATGATTTGGTGCATGCAGTTGACATCAGTGGTCGAGCTTATGAAGTGAAGGATGGTTGTCCAGTTGAAAAAGAACAACTTGTGACAACAGAGACAGAAGAGGCGCTAAGTGATGAGGTTTTAGGAAGACGTCCTAAGGGTCCTGTGTACATTTGGAAGTGTAGTTCTATTTGCAGTGTGCGACAGGTTTCCATCAATTTGCTATGTGATTTTATACGGACATTTAATAAGAAAAGTTTGAAGCAGAAAATGAAGTTGTTGCAAGATTTAGATCCTTGCAGAGTGAGACAAATGACAGGTTTGCGTGGTCATTCACTGGCTTGTCTTTCCAGGAGAGTATGCCAGAGTGTTTTTCATCATTTCAGGATGCTAGCAGTGCATCATAATAAAGTGAGAAAATTAGTGAGAATGTTGTATTATGCTAAGAGTCCAGCAATTATGCTTAAACAGTTATGTGCTGCTCTTTTGCATGGTTCTGAAATAGATGTGAAGAATCTTTGTGAAGAAATTGAGTTTTGTTACTTTGGTAGTAAAGATGAGAATGTTCAAATTGACCCTGAAGTAGAGGGTAATGTGGAAGATAATGTACAGGTTTCCAGTACAGATAATTTTCAGAAGGAAATTGCCACGTTTCAGATGAAATCAAGTGAGAGGCCTAATTTCACTTGTGTATGTTGTCGACGCACTTATTATAAGAATCAGACTAAGGTAGTGGATTTATATGCAAAAAGTGAAAGGGAAAATAATAGTGAATGGAAGGATTTAGCCACATACTTGATGGTAGAAAATTATTTTGATTTGGGATCGGATCAACGTGTGTGTACTTATTGTTGTAATAAATTAAACCAAAACCAGATGCCTGCTAGGGCAGTTCATAATAATCTGGAATTGGTTGAGATTCCTTCTGAATTGAAGGATTTAAATACTTATGAATCTATTTTGATTCAAAGTATCCATCCCTTTCAGGCTATTGTAAGAATGGAGCCAAAGACAGGGAAATTGCCTCCAGCAGATTTACAGAGAGGATTAAAGGGAAGAGTTGTTTATTTGCCTCTAGATTTGAACAAAAACATTAACACAATTGGAATAGAAAAAGTGGAAGAGGAACCTCTGGTTATCTTGGTTAATGGGGTTCCGACAAAGAATAAGAAAATATGGCAAGATTTAGTGGATGTTAGGAAAGTCAAAAAGGCAACAGTGTATTTGAAGAAAAATAATAAGTACTATAAGAATGTATATGTTGCAGAAGAGGAAGTAAGTGATGAAGAGGATAGCGATTTGTGTGCTGGCCAAATTGAGAAAGTAGAGGCCTCTAAAAGTGAAGAAATATATGAACATTATAGTGTTCATCCTTTGCATTCGAAGGAAGTGATGGGGAATGCTATTGAGTTGTTTCAAATGAAACAAGCCAAAGGGAGTCCCATTAGTGTTTGGGAGGAAAGTTTGGAAGCTCGGTGTTTCCCACAGCTATTTCCCACAGGTCAAGGAGGAAGATATGATGAGCGACCTCGTGAAATTCCTGCATCTGAATACCGGACTTTACGATTGTATGCAGAAGATCCTAGGTTTCGGCAATGCATTCCCTATTTGTTTCATCTCCTGTTTGAAAGCGATCTGTCTGGACTGTCATATGCAGTGAACCACATCTTAAAAAGTGGTATACAGATGCGAAACATCTCGGCAAGTGACTTTATGCATAAAGTCAATGTCCAAGACAGTATTTTGGATTCTCACTTAATTAATCTCATGGCGTGTCAGCGTGGTACTAATGAGTACTGGTACCGTCGTCATGGTGACTTAAAATGTATGCTGAGGAACTTAGGAACTCCGACATGGTTCCTCACTCTGAGCTGTGCCGAGTATGGCTGGGATGACTTACTTGAATTTCTACGAGAGGCAAATGGAAATATTGAAAACATTGAATTCAAGACACCTGGAGAACTGTGTTCTTTGGATCCTGTGAATGTATGCAGGTACTTCAATCATAGATTTGAAGCTATGATGTCTTTCATCACAAATAAAAAGAATCCACCTCTTGGAGAGGTGTTGGATTTCTTCTGGAGAAAGGAGTACCAAGCAAGAGGTGCCCCTCATATACATATGTTGCTGTGGATCAAGGATGCACCTAAATTTGGAACAGATCCGGATGACTTAGTGATGAATTTCATCGAACAGTATTCTACGTGTGCTGTTCCAAACGCAACGGAGAAGAAAAGTCTAAGAGAACAAGTTCTACGTTTCCAAAGCCATCGTTGTGGAAAGTACTGTCGTCGTAAATTCAGAAACAAGGACAAGTTCTACACCAAATGTCGTTTCAACTTTCCACGACCGGTGATTTCTAAAGGAAGAGTGAACAGTTTGATGTCTTCGCTGCGACATAATGTGATGAGGAAATCACCCAAGAATACATACAATTTGAAAAGGAACGAAGAGTCCAAGTACATCAATGACTACAACCCAGTGATTTTGTCCATGTGGAATGCCAACATGGATATACAGTTTGTGGCTGACAACTGTATGGCTGTGGCTCGGTATGTGACATCTTACATCACCAAAAAAGAAAAGACCGAACTGAAGGATATGTGGGAGGACATTTCCCATGAAAAGAGCCTCAGCAAGAAGTTGTACAGTTTCAGTCTGAAGATGTTGTCGCATCGAGAAATCGGAGCTTACGAATGTTCTGATCGATTGTCTTCAGCAAGTCTCTATGCCAAATCCAGGAGTCTCGTTTGGGCGAGTCTTGGTCTTGCTGCAACGCGAAATCGAGTTCTAAAACCTGTTCGGGAAATTGAGTATTTGGCAGAAAAGGAACCAAACAGTACCGACATTTTGAAGACCAACATGTTGGATACATATTATCCAAATCGAAGCAGTCACCTTGAGAATGTTTGTCTATATGAGGTTCTCCAAAATTATATATTCAAGAGGAACATCAAAGAAGATATTGAGAAAGGAGTGTATGCTGTAATTGGAAGTGAGGGATGCCTGGTCAAGCAAAGAAAATGCCAATTAGTAAACCATCGAAAATTAAGTGGCGAATCTCCAGAAAAAAAGGAGTTTTTCTATTTAGCACTTTTGCAACTTTTCAAGCCTTGGCGTGCAGAAGAGGAACTGCTTGGAGATTTCCTCTGTTACGAAGACTCTTTCAATGCAGCCAAGGAGTCCATAGAATGTCCTGCTTTTTCTAAATATCAAGAAATGCTAACTTTGGAAATTGAGCAGGAAGCAACGATTGCAGCCGAGATTGCCAGAGACAGTTCTCAGGACAGTCAGAGTTCTGTTTCATTGAGTCAAGATCCACTTGGAGGACCTATTATCGAAAATGAAGCTGCCACTGCTATGAATGAAGTAGAAAGAGCCATGGCACATGCTCAGGAGGATTCAGTTAACTTACAAGACTTGGAAAAACAACTCAACGTTGAGCAGAGGAAAATATATGATGAAGTTACCAAGGAAATTGAGCACGGATTAAGTCATGAGAAGAAAGAGTGCTCGTGTACGTCGTTGAAGCCTGTCCGACTGTACGTGAGTGGAGAAGCGGGAACTGGAAAAAGTTTCCTCATTAAAGCAATCTCTTGTTATTTGCAGGAAAGGACTGAGTCATCGCTGTCTTGTGTTGTCACCGCTCCTACTGGACTGGCAGCACATAATATTAAAGGTATTACTTTGCATCGTCTATTGATGCTGCCGGTGGAGCATGACAACAAATTACAATACAACAAGTTATCTGGAGATGCTTGCTGTGAAGTTTCAAGAGTCTTGAGGAAAATGAAACTACTTATCATTGACGAAGTAAGCATGGTTTCCAATGTCATGCTTGCCTTTGTGCATTTGAGAATGCAAGAAGTACTTAAAACTGAATATGATGTGTTATTTGGTGGGAAACACATCATTGTTTTCGGAGATCTTCTGCAGCTGACACCAGTAAAAGGTCAACCTGTGTTCAAAATACTCACGCATGAAGATACCAGGAAGTGCCTAGGGAGCATTGGCAACGTCAATATATGGTTAAACTTCAATTATGCAGAACTGCATCAAAATATGCGTCAGGCAAAGGATGAAGATTACAAGAATATTCTACAAGATATTAGAATTGGAAAAGTGACCGAGCATGGGAAAGAAGCTTTAAATGCACGATTACTGTCAAAATTATATCCCAAACAAGAGATTGTGCCTGAGAATATTTTTCGGAAAATTACTGAGAAGAAATCCGGGATATGTCTCATGCCAACTCTTGCAGAATGTGCCATCTTTAACAACAAAATGTTGAATTTAGAAAAGCAAGAGATTGTGAAACTTGAAGCTATCGACAAATTAGAGCATATGGGATCAACAATTATTTTGTCAGACAATTTGAAATCAAAATTGGATTCATTAGAGAAGACTATATCTAAAACAGCGGGTTTTGAAAAGACTTTGAATGTGTGTTTAAATTGCCGAATTATTTTGAGAAGGAATTTACATGTAGAAAGAGGTCTGGTAAATGGATCAATGGGTAATGTTGTTGATTTTGAGAAATACAGAAATAGAGATGGAATAGAATTTTTAAAAATTAAATTTGATGGCATTGAGGAAGTACAGCAAATTGGTCGTTGTTCTGCTAGGTTTTTGCTTGTTAAAGACTTATATGTTCGCCGTAAACAGTTTCCTGTTTGCTTGGCATATGCGGTGACAATCCATAAATCGCAAGGTTTAAGTGTAGACTGTGCATTGGTGAATATTGGCAGTTCTGTGTTCAAGGAGGGTATGGCATATGTGGCATTGTCACGAGTTAGAACTTTATCGGGATTGTACTTGATTGACTGTGATGTCACAAACATTTGTGCGGATCTAGATTGTGTTAAGGAATACAATAGGTTAAGAAGAGAGTATGCGCCACATTTGCCTCAATATCCTTTGTTTGAGAAACGTGTGGTAGGCCGCAAACGTAGAAATAGCAGTAATAGTAGGGAGGTTGTTGCAAAAAGACCAAAAGTCAATGAACCGAAAATTGTTAGCAGAAAGAAAGTGGATTCTGTTGAAGATGTTGTCGGTTTTCAATTTGAAAACAGTTCTGGTGTCAACTGCTATGCAAATGTAGTGGTTAATGTTCTCTTTTCACTAGAGAGTTTAAAAGAACAGATTCTGTTGAATTCTGAACAAATTTTATGCTGTTTGTTGAATTCTGTTTTCGAGAAATGTAGCACTGATCGAACAAAAGTAGAAAGTGTGTCTGAAGTTCGTTATCTGTTAGATGAATGTTCAGGTCAAACAGACTTCTCTGAAAATAATCAGCAAGATTGTCAGGAGTTTTTAATGTATATGCTTGATATATTGCAAGTTGAGGGTGTAGATGTAGATCACCTGTTTGGGCTTTCTTATCAATGGCAGCATGACTGCGAGAACTGTATGGTATCAAGTACTACTAGTGTAGACTCAGAAAGATTTATATATTTAACTTTGCCAGACAGTAAATCAGTCTCCTTTAATAAGCTAGTAAATGCAGCGGATCACAACATGGAGTGTAGCCAATGTAAATGTGATATGATGTCAACATTATTTATACGTAGATATGGCCAGTATGTCATTTTAATGATCCAACGTTGTAGGCCTGATGGATCAAAATTGTCAACTTTAATAAAAAATTTTGTGGCTTCTCAGCTGTCAATATCAGGGAGGACTTTTGTTACTGTAGCAATTATCTATCACGATGGTCCATCAACAACATCAGGACATTATACAGCTTACTTAAAGTCTGGAAACGGCTGGTCATTCTGTAATGATTCCGTTGTAACGTTCAAAAAAAAATTGCCGTTTGACCTTAAAAATTCTTACCTGGTGTTTTTAAAACCAAAATTTTAAGTAGAGGGAATGTAAGTCTGCAATGCTGTCTAGATTAAAAATCCAACTATATAAACCTAATGCAAGTAAGTCTGCTTCATAGTAAGCAGTATCAGTGTCATAGGAAAAGGAGAACATGAGTGACAAAGAAGAGTAAGTTATTAGTAGTCCAGGATTGTGAAAATAATCTCAAATATTTTATTTTTGAAAGTTGCGAAAATAGAAAATGTCGGGATTTGATTGGAAGAATAACAAGACTTGCGAATCGCGGCAACATGATTTGGCCTAGTGGAAACATGTGATATAATGAGAGAAGTCTTTTTTTCTATGTAACATATTTCACGTATCGATGGAGGTTTTCTTTCAGAAAGTGGCGGGCTGAAAATATTTGTAGCACAACAGAGTGGATGCTGTTCATAGGAGATCGTTCGACGTCATTGAAAGTAAGTTAATTTTAAGGAGTTTTGAAATCAGATTTCGAAGGTTGTATGGGTTTTTTAAACACAATCATTTTGATTGTGTTTTTTTTTTCCCGCTGTTACATGATGAATACCTTCAAGTCACTGATTTAAGTGAAATTTGATACATTCTGAGAACAGCAAAAATAAACCATTTAACATGTATAATTAATGTTATGATTTTTGAAATTATGATATATATTTAGAAATGTGAGGTAGATATGGAGAAGCAGAGTCTTCTGTAAGTGTCAATTTTAATGCTTACAGTGCTGTACTTCTAGGTATTGTTTTTTTTTAAAAAAAAGAAATAGGCCTCACCTCAAAGAAAGCTCTTGAAAGCACACATCTTATTTGCATCCTAAAACAATCATTTAAAATGTTTGACACAATTTTATGATGGCTTTACATCTTTTTTGCGCTGTTATTGCATCACTATTGTGAGACATAAGCAATGCAAAAGAAGCATCATGTTTCAAAATAGGCCTCATTTCATCAGCATGAAGATACTGTTTTTTTAAAATAAATATCTTTAGGATTGTGTAGGGGTCGTAGGGAAGTAGAGGTTTCTGTAAATGTCAAAGTTGTTTAAAAACTGTTTCTTCTTGAACCTTTTCCCTTCTTTTTTCTAATTTTTAAATACATGTTTTAATATTTTTGGAAATGTTTGTTCTCTCTTTTACAGATTGAATGTATGAAAAATTTGCTTGAAAAGTTAACATGAATTATAAGGTAAATGTTTTCTACTTTTTTAACCTACATTCCACTACTGATGATGTTACTGACTATGTTATGATTGATGTAATAAATGGGCATGTTTTACTGCAATGGTAGGTCTTCACATCTATTATCTCGTCTGTATTCTTCAACAAGCATAAATTTGATATGCAACCCAGAGTACGGTTCACCTTAAACAAACTTTTAGAGAGGACACACCTTATCGTCACCCTCACTCAATCATTTAATCTATCACATTTAACATCTATTAGTTCTACTGCTTCATTTCTTTAATCTTTACTTTCCTGTGTTTGCTACTTCTCTCCTTCCTTTCTCTATTACTTAATTTTTCTATTCCTTCAAGTATTTTTCTCAGTCCCTCTCTTCTCATACTTCTTCATTATTATTCACTAATTCTGTCTCTATTAATGTTACTGTTTCTGAATGATCTCCAAAAATTTTAAAAACAAGAACAGTAAGTATAAGGATAGGAAAAGACATTTATGTTACAAGAAAGACAACTATAGGAAGTAAACAGAAAAAACTGTTACTCGCAATCCACTGCTGATGATCTCACTGACCATGTAAAAAATTATGTAATATATGACATGATCAGAAGTGAATTGCGGGTAACAGTATCTTTTCTTTACTCCCTATAGCTGTCTTTTTTTGTAACATAACTGTCTGTTTCCTTTCCTTATACTTACTGTTCCTTTTTTTAAAAAAAATTTTTTGGTACGCTCAAAGTACGCGTACCGGAGTGCGAACTGGTAGCGAACTAATAGAAATAGAGCTTGGCAGAGTTCAAAGAATTCTACCAATTTTTTTAATAATGGGGAGGTAGTTCTGAAAAGAACTGTTTTTTTTTGTTTTTGTTGTTTTAAATTTTTTTTATTAGTTTTCTGAACATTTTTTATATTTTTTTGTTTTTTTCTGAACATTTTGTATTTTTTTTTATTTTTGGGGGGGAGGGGGGAAACAAAAATGATTCATCGAAGACGGCTCAACAGGAGCAACAAAAAAAAAAAGAATTTACTTTTTGGGGCGTTTTGGGCACACATGATTGGTGATGGCTCTCATTATCAGGGTAATGCTACTTTCGCGGTAGCAAAGTGTCTGGTTGCACCACACACAGACTTGCTTCACTTCTCCCATGTTGATTTGGATGTTCGGGATCACCTCCCTCGCCTCCGGTCCCGATACCTCCTGAACAACAGATCTTCTTGCCATTTCTGGCGGATTTTGTTGTTGGTCGCGAAGTTGTGCATTGCTGTAATTGTTAGGGTGCCATCGACTCATGTGCCTGTGCATTGTATGATTGCCAAAACTGTACTTTTTGTCTGTGCCCCTTGAAAGACGATCGCCGCAAATGCGACAAAAGACGTATCTGGCATTTACTTTCTTTTGGTCAGCAGGAAATTTAAAAAATTGCCAGATATAATTTTCTTTCCTATTATATCTTCTGGGCTCCTCTGGCAAAAACTCGTCATTTTCTTGCTGTTCTTCCTCTTCTTGATTTTCCTCCTCTTCTATAATTAGTGAAGCAGGTAGTCTTTTCTTCCCATGAGGAGGTGGAGGAGGTGGTGGGGGCACACTGGCAGAAGCAACCATTGAAGCCATTGCTGATGAATCAAAAAAGGTCTTTCTCTCACCAAGATGAAAGTCAGAGTGAGGAAAGAAGGAGGGGTTTTCATCATTTGGGAGAAGGAAAAATTCTAAACCAATGAAAAGTGTTAATTTTATATCACATGACCAAGTATTACATCATTAGGAAACCAAAAGTGAAATGAACCAATGAAAAGTGTTATTTTCGAGTCACATGACCTGCTGTGTTTACGTTTCGCGCTTTGCTCCGCTTTCCGGTCCACTTCCGGGTCCGCTAACTTGGCGCGTCCAACGACGTATTACGCGATAACGCAAAACGTCATGCAAACGTAACAGTTACGCTAAAGGAACGTTGACCGGTTCGCGTACTAAGCCGCGGCTTTAAATTGAGCTAACGGGAAGCAGACCGGTTCGCGGACTGGGAGCGGAACAAAAAAAAATGTTTTAAAAAAATTGTCTAAAGAACATGAAAAATATATTTCAAAATTTAAAGAACAATACATTGTACAGCTACAGATATTAGCTTTTAAAAAACCATTGAAATTCAATGAAAAAACCATAGGTTATACTCCATATATAGTTAGGAATTAGCATTTACAAAACCTTATTTTACTCGCATAAAACCATTGAAATTCCATATATAGTTAGATGCGCTAACTATATATCGCGCACCCGCAATCCACTGCTGATGATGTCACATATTACATCATTCATGACATGGTCAGTGACATCACTGATGACATCACTGATGACATCTCAAATGACATCACTGATGACATCACTGATGACATCTCAAATGACATCACTGATGACATCACTGATGACATCACTGATGACATCTCAAATGATATCACTGATGACATCTCATTTGACATCTCATTTGACATTACTGATCACATCACTGATGATATCATTTATGTGATAATACAATGAACATCTTCAGACTGTAATATAACCTTAGGTACACTCAGTGTAAACAGACAGTCACAGACTGTCACACATCCATGGAGTTACTCACACACCTAGTCAGTCATGCAAAGAATCAATCACACCTCAATTTCCTCAACTATACAGTTATACAAACTTTACTTATTCAAACATATACTAACACATATTTACTCTCTTATACAATCCCTGATACAAGTTCACAATGATCCATACAGCCACTCACACATTCACTGGCTCTTATGCACAGTTATTTATATATGTCAACTCTCACATGTACTGTGTTTTACATATGTACTTACTGTGACATGTAGCACTGAGATATCCATTCACTCACCAATACACTCATGCACACAGTCAACCGCCCATACAGCTGTTTCCACATGCACTTTTGAAATCATACATCTAGTGAATCAACTGCTCACACATCTATGCACAGAGTCATACACCTCCCAGCCACCCACACACACACTCAGTCTCCCATACAAATACTTGGGCAACCAATCAATAACCCATATAGTTACTCATATAGCTACTTATCAACACATGCAACAGTTTACAGAACAACAGACATAATGATGCACAAATTAAGACAGTTTAGTCACTAACCCATGCACTCAGTGAGACACATTTAATCACTCACTCATACAGTCACTCATGCACCTACTAAATCCTTCATCCAGACACTTATACATCCACTCATTCTTCAATATGTAAGACATATTTTAACTTTACAGAAACATACAGTCACTGGATGTTGTCATCAGTGATGTCATCAGTGATGTCACTGACCATGTCATGAATGATGTA